>NC_141699.1:559226367-559238867 GCF_964263255.1 Lissotriton vulgaris
CTGGGACATTCTGTCATTGGGCTATACTTGGGCTACATCTGGGTGATATTTGGGCTACATTTGGGCTCTTTTGTCTCTGGTGGCCATTTTGGGAGACTGCATGTCAGAATGTTTGAATGAAATAGAAAAGGATTTGAGAAGTCACTCAAAATGTGCCCTAATTTTTCATTCTGCAGCACTAATCATACATTCTATGGCAAAATATACCCCCTCATGTTGTTTCTTTTTAAATTAAATGTTTTAAGAGTTACCACTTTATTCCAATCAAGATGGCTTCAGGTGTGCCATACCTTTGTAATAAGTAGGACTGTTAGCGCTCTAGTTGTTCTTTAGAACACTCTGGGACATTCTGTCATTGGGCTATACTTGGGCTACATCTGGGTGATATTTGGGCTACATTTGGGCTCTTTTGTCTCTGGTGGCCATTTTGGGAGACTGCATGTCAGAATGTTTTAATGAAATCGAAAAGGATTTGAGAAGTCACTCAAAATGTGCCCTAATTTTTCATTCTGCAGCACTAATCATACTTTCTATGGCAAAATATACCCCCTCATGTTGTTTCTTTTTAAATTAAATGTTTTAAGAGTTACCACTTTATTCCAATCAAGATGGCTTCAGGTGTGCCATACCTTTGTAATAAGTAGGACTGTTAGCGCTCTAGTTGTTCTTTAGAACACTCTGGGACATTCTGTCATTGGGCTATACTTGGGCTACATCTGGGTGATATTTGGGCTACATTTGGGCTCTTTTGTCTCTGGAGGCCATTTTGGGAGACTGTATGTCAAAATGTTTTAATGAAATAGAAAAGGATTTGAGAAGTCACTCAAAATGTGCCCTAATTTTTCATTCTGCAGCACTAATCATACTTTCTATGGCAAAATATACCCCCTCATGTTGTTTCTTTTTAAATTAAATGTTTTAAGAGTTACCACTTTATTCCAATCAAGATGGCTTCAGGTGTGCCATACCTTTGTAATAAGTAAGACTGTTAGCGCTCTAGTTGTTCTTTAGAACACTCTAGGAGGCTGCAGTAGAACACAAAGGAATCAACTGACAGTCTCTGTCCTTGTTGGATGTACATGTTTTTCTGAGAATGTCAGACTTCATTTTCACATGACTGAGAAAGATAATGTGAATTTACAGAAAATATGCTTTCAGTTTAGCTTATAGATCCCCTTCCAAACCACTGTGGGAAAATCATGAGATATTAGTTTTCTTTCAAACAATATTCATGATATCACAGCAGAAGGTTTTTTCACATGGTAAAATCACCTTAGAACCCACCACAATTCCTAAAACGAGTATGGTACCATCAACAAATGATTTATAATGTAACTAAAATCCTAAAACCCTCTATTAACTACAATGCTTTTTAATGAGGTGCTATCATGTATATTGGTCCCAAGATGGCTGCCAACACTTCTTGGATGAAGTGCTGACAGCCAATCAGATCAGATGTGTGGTTAGGCTCCGCCCAGATATATATCTTTTTTTGAACCTAAATTACTCAAAAACCAGTGGAGCACATATATTGAGACCTAGCAAAGGCACATCGGGCTAACAGTCCCTACAATTTTGCCAAGTTTCGTGCAAATCCATGCAGCCGTTCAAGCTAAAAATGAGGCCAACCGCCCTATGGAAATTAACATGGGAAAAACGCGTTTTGGGACCCCCCTTTTTTCTCGCCCCCCTTGATGAATCCCCCCCAAATTGTCAGGGGCTGCTCAGAAACAAAATGTTCCATTTTCCTGATAATTTCAGCCAATTCCGTCCACAAACGCCAAAGTTATTAGACATAGAAGTTTCAAAAATCCCATAGAGAAAAAATCCTAACTATATATACCTACTGGCGACCGCCAGTAGGTAATATACATATTCAAACATATATATATATATATATACATATTCACACACATACATATATATATATATACATATTCACACATATAAATATATATATACATATTCACACAAACACATATATATATACATATTCACACATATATATACATATTCACACATATATATATACATATTCACACATATATATATATATACATATTCACACATATATATATATACATTCACACATATATATATATACATATTCACACATATATATATATACATATTCACACATATATATATATATGTATATATACATATTCACACACATATATATATATATGTATATATACATATTCACACATATATATATACATATTCACACATATATATATAAATATATATATACATATTCACACATATATATATATACATATACACATATACACACATATATATATATACATATACACATATACACATATATATACATATATATATATATACCCAAGCTCCCAAAATCCTGAAAATACCCAGCCGGGTTCCTGGAAGAAAAAGCACTCTCAAGCACGGCACAGTTCGTGTAGCAGGACAGTTTAATCAAAGACAGACGCGTTTCGGGAGAGCCCTCCCTTTCTCAATGTTTTCATCGGACAAGACGTGCGCAGCGCCATTATGAATGTTTGCAAAACATTACAAAACAAACAAAGGACTAATTCTTGTTCGCAGCGCGGGGCGCCATCTTGGAATGTATAACTTTAACATAAATTGCACTAGATTGCTAGTAAGTGTACCACATCAAAATACTGCCGTGTATCGGCTACATTGTTGTCTAAAGAGCAAAACCAAATACTGTATGAACATAATACATTGCATGGCCAAGACAACAATATGTTGTTGGGAATTACCCAACCTGCGACAAACACAAAACTAAAATGTGGTCAGGTCGGACATAATCTTGCCGTGGATCGGCAATTGCAGCCCCAAAGAGGACTGCCAAAACTTCGAAGTGGTCAAAAACTAAAGCAAATCATCTAGTTCGGTCTCAGTAGTGATGATAACATCCATCACAAAACAAAAAACAAAAACACTCAGAACATTTCCAGAAAGTATTGCACAAATAATCAAACTGTAAAGTTGATATTAGAAACTCAGTATTCAACTAAACAGAACTCATAGCACAGTAATACACTCAGTTAACCCAAATGAGAGGCCAGTTCTTCTCCCATATTTAAGCCTCCAGGTGCTTTAGTCTCCAGGTCAATGATGTACCGGGACTCAAGTCTCCTGAGTGTGAGCAATCTATTGCCCCCTCTGGGATTCTCTTCGACTTGGTCCAAACAAAAATATCTAAGAAGATTCCTGTCACTGTTATGTTTTAAGGAGAAATGCCGGGCCACGGGATACGTAAAGTCTTTGTTCGCAATGGCCCGCATGTGTTCTAATATTCTCAACTTGACAGGATTAATGGTACTCCCAACGTACCGTAACAGACAGGGACACATTAGGCAATAGACAGCAAAGTCAGAATGACATGACATAAACTTTGTTATTCTCCTCCCATCCTTTCTACCCGGGACTTGGTATGTTAGTGTTCTTTTGCTTGAAGCACAGGCTTTGCATTTTCCACAAGGGAAAAAGCCTTTGGTGTCTTTCAAAGTTCCTAATGGTTTCTTCATGGATGGCAGGTAGCTCTGGACTATTTGATCTCTAAGAGATCTGGCCTTCCTGAATGTGATAAGTGGGGTGTTGGGAATATCAGGCCCTACGATCTGATCCGATTTTAAGATGTGCCAATGTTTGGACAAAATGGATCGCAGTTTGAACGAGTCAGCAGCATATGGTGTTATAATGCGAAATTTACCTTCAATATCGGGGCCTTTCTTCTTGGCAAAGAGACTCGCACGTCGTATTTTCCTAACCCTATTGAGGGTGTCTTGAAGAAGAGAAGAGCTGTAACCTCTTGTTAAAAATCGTTCCATGCATTCACCAGCTGCTTTCTCGAAATCAGTGTTTTGGCTGCAATTGTGCTTTAACCGCAAAAACTCCCTGGCCGTGGAAAATGCACCATCAATCACGGAGGAGAAGTGTTTATCTCCATGGATGAGGCCGGAGTTTTAACACCTTAAGACTCCCTGGGCACAGCGCTGTCTTGCCAAGAAACCTGCTGAAAACTCGCAGAACCTACTAAGGTAAAAAATGAAAGCATCAATTTAAAAATGAACTCTTGACTTTACTCACGGACTTCAAGTCCCAATATGCAGTGCAATGACGTGGGAGTTAATGCACGCCTGACTGGGGGTTTGAATAAATAAAACCGGAAAAGGAAATGATTTGTAATTCAAGAGCCGTTTTTTGCAAGCCCATGAAGAAGAGGGTCACACCTTGAAACGAGTTGGCGCAATTAACTGTCTGTGAAGGGAGAAGCAGGCGGAGATGGATAAACAGCGCTGTCGAGTTGCTTTTCCGAAATGCTCAACTTGGTGTTTTTTTACCCTCCTTCCGAGTGCGCATTAAATCCTTTGCGGGAACCTGGAACTTTATATATACATATATATACATATATATACACACATACATATATATACACACATACATATATACATATATACACACATACATATATACATATATACATACATATACACACACATACATATATATATACACACACACATATATATACACACACACATATATACACACACACATATATATATATACACACACACATATATATATATATATACACACACACATATATATATATATACACACACATATATATATATTTACACGCACACACACATATATATATATATATATATATATATATACACACATACACACACACACATATATATATATACACACAAACACACACATATATATATACACACAAACACACATATATATATATATATATATATATACACACATATATATATTACCTACTGGCTATCGCCAGTAGGTATATATAGTTAGGATTTATTCCCTATGGGATTTTTGAAAATTCTATGTCTAATAACTTTGGCGTTTGTGGACGGAATCGGCTGAAATTTTCAGGAAAATTGCACATTTTGTTTCTGAGCAGCCCTTGAAAATTTGGGGGGGTTTTGTCGAGGGGGGGCCGAGAAAAAAGGGGGGTCCCAAAACGCGTTTTTCCCATGTTAATTTCCATAGGGCGGTTGGACTCACTTTTAGCTCGAACGGCTGGCTGAATGGATTTGCACGAAACTTGGCAAAATTGTAGGGACTGTTAGCCCGATGTGCCTTTGCTAGGTCTCAATATATGTGCTCCAGTAGTTTTTGAGAAATTAACGTTCAAAACAAGATATATATCTGTAACAGCGCTCCGGACTGCGCTCCGGTTCGCTTACTTTTCGCGAAACGTAACTTTGCGCGCAGAAAGCTGATTGGCTCTCCGGTGTCTGTCAACATTCTAAACAGTCCGGAGCGGCCGCCATCTTATCTCTCGGTAGGATCGAGAGAGAAGAAGAGGTGAAAAACGAAGGGGGAATTTAATGAAAGGGGGCAAGGTATACCCCTCTTGACCCCCTAGGAATGTTGTTGGGGTTATTAAAGGGTCCCGTGGGGAAAATAAAAAAAAAATGATTTTTCACGGTAGAAGCGCTTCACGGGCCGCAAACTGGTAGCGAAACGGGAATTCGCCATTTTGTGCTTCGTTTTAATTAAATTACTAGGTATAAGGGGGTGCGGGAGACGTATCCTAATCCCCTATGTTTCCAGAGGGTGGCTGAGGAGGCTCATATATGTTGATACATCTCTTCCAGCGGCTGTGCGTGAGCTTTTTTTTTTTTTTTTGCTGCGTGACGTCTGTTAACGTTCGATTCGATGGAAATCAGGAAGTGTTGACCGCCAATTTGTCACTGCGATAAAATATTTTGTTATAAATGAATCCTTATTAATAAACATTGTCTGCGCCATCTTGCCTTTTTTCCAATGCCACAATTTTGTCGTGCACGGCAGCCATTTTAGATGCCAGGCTGGTCCCAGGCTATCACCTACCCCTGCGGATGTAGTTTATGGCCCCAGCTGTAGAGAATCCAGACATGCCAACCCTCCAGATTCAGGCGTGAGACTACTGATTTCAGTGCTAGTCTCCCGCCTCCCGATTTCTGCAAGCAAAAACCCGGGGGCATATTACCAACAACTAGCGATAATTTTTGTCTCTAACTTGTTTAGAGACAAAAATTATCGCCGCACATCGGCGATTTTTATCGCAGATAAACCTTGCTATTAGCAAGGTTTATCGCAAATACGATAAAAAACGGCCGCAATGCATGAATATCGCAGAAAAGTCCGCGATATTCATGTATTATCGAGCAAATGCTCTTAGCCATGTTATCCACCTCCCATTGGATAACATGGCTAAGAACTGCTCAGGTCAGGTGTTAGCTTTTGGAAATATTCGCGCTTAGCGCGAATATCTCCAAAAGTTGGTAATAGGAGATAGCGATGTTAGGGACTGTTTCCAGTCGCTAACATCTTGGCACGCCCACTTTGCATGTCATTAGTGATAAATATCACTGACATGCAAAGCGGGGCCCAAGATGGTCGCTATCTCCTTTTAGCTGTCACTAACTGGTGTTAGCGACAGCTTGGTAATAGGGAGATAATTTTATCTCCGCTTTCTTGGCTTTTAAAGCCAAAAAAGCGGAGATAAACCCCCTTGATAATATGCCCCACGATTCCTCGGGGGTTTCAGCTGACAAGGCTTGGTATTGTGTTACGTGGTAATTCTTCCAGGAAACGTCAGAGGGTCGATGCAGGGGTTCTAGAAGGGGTGATAAACCATTTAAGCCTCATGAACAAGCGTATGGTCTTTTAAAGATCTGTGAAGTACTCGGGGCGGCGGTGTGTGTGTGTCCTCTTTCAGGAACGGGCGGGGGGGGGGGGGGGGGGAGGGGGTCACTGCCAGCAACTTCCAGGCCAGGCAGTGTTCAATAGTTGCATCACCCTTTCTCTGCCTGCTATTGCGCTCCATGCTTCGGAAAGGTAAGAAAAAGAACGTGCATTTGAGTTTGAAATGTCCGATCCTGTAGCAGTACCCTTGCAAAGCCCACACATGATAATAAGGTGGCGGCCATCCAGCTGAGTTGCGCCCGCTCTTGCGGCTACAGCGTCTCGCTCACCATGTTGTTGAGTTGCTCCCACTCTTGCAGTGCAGCGATAGGCGGCTGCCACAGGACTCTTAAAATGGCGGCCGGCTCTTCGGTTTTGGGCCTGGTCCACTAAAATGGCCCTGGGACACCTTGGAACTCGGACGCTTGCCTGCTACGGCTTGGGCTCCATTCTCGAAAGCGTCCCCTCAGCCGTGAAGATTCTACAAAAGTCTTGGGGGCCCTCGACTCCTGCAGGCTTCCGGTGGGGAGCGGCTGCCATGATTGCTCGCGGAATGACCACGACGGAGCCACGAGATGGTGGTGCTCTCATGCTGACGCCAGCTTCAGTCTGAATCATCCAGAAACAAGGTGGGGCTTTCATCGTTTGGGAAAAAAAATGTTCTAAACCAATGAAAAGTGTTATTTTTAGGTCATATGACCAAGCCTTCCATCTTTAGGAAACCAAAAGTAAAATGAACCAATGAAAAGTTTTATAAACAAGTCACATGACCTGTTATGCGGCATAGGGCTACAAAAAGCGTAGAAAATCCGTTGGCACGTGAGGCGGCGTCAGTAGTGGACCGATGTGCGAATAGGCCGAAGGCAGCACAACGCGCCGAGATCCGGATGGCACCGAGGTGGTGTCCAGCAAATTGCCGCACTGGTGTGGCCATCCTACAATGCTGCGCCGAAAGACGGCGTGTCCAGCTGAGTTCCGGTCACTCTTGCGGTACAGTGACTCGAACGCGCCGAGATCCGGAGGTTGTGTCCAGCAAGTTGCCGCACTGGTGTGGCCATCCTACAATGCTGTGCCGAAAGTCGGCGTGGAGTGCCCCGTTGGCTTATGAGGTGATGTCAGTAGTGGACCGATGTGTGAATAGGTCGGAACCAGCACAAGGCGCCAAGATCCGAATGGCAAGTCCTGGATGTTGAGTGCCATAGTTGAGAGTTCTGAGCAGTGCTTGTAAGACTATCTGAAGCTTATTTGCACCTGCTGCAGCTTCACTATTGCCCAAGGTGGTGTCCAGCAAATTGCTGCACTGGTGTGGCCATCCTACAATGCTGCGCCGAAAGACGGCGTGTCCAGCTGAGTTCCGGTCACTCTTGCGGTACAGTGACTCGAACGCGCCGATATCCGGATGGCACCGAGGTGGTGTCCAGCAAGTTGCCGCACTGGTATGGCCATCCTACAATGCTGCGCCGAAAGACGGCGTGACCAGCTGAGTTCCGGTCACTCTTGCGGTACAGTGACTCGAACGCTCCGAGATCCGGATGGCACCGAGGTGGTGTCCAGCAAGTTGCCGCACTGGTGTGGCCATCCTACAATGCTGCGCCGAAAGTCAGTGTGGGGTGCCCCGTTGGCTTATGAGGTGATGTCAGTAGTGGACCGATGTGTGAATAGGTCGGAACCAGCACAAGGCGCCCTGCACTGTTGAGCTTTTTTCAATGCCTGTTTTTTGTTGTTTCCCCTCCATCAAAAACAAAAAAAAAATATAAAACTGTGCAAAAATACAAAAAAATGTTTAGAAAAGCAGTGCTTGTAAGACTGTCTGAAGCTCTTTTGCACCTGCTGCAGCTTCACTATTGCCCTGGTGTGGCCAAAGATCGCCCATGACATAGGCGGCCGGCTCCCGAGGTCCGGCGGAACTTTTTTCCTTTTCCTTTCTGCTTCTTGTCCCACAATCCGTTTCACCTGAAGACACGACCAGGTTCCTGAATGTGTGCAGGGGGACGCTATTGATTGAATGAAAATGGCGGCTTGACACAAAGCTGACTCAAGCGTTGCTGTTGATGCTATACAGACAAAAATTGGTTTTCAGTTTGTACATTCTTCAGGATTTCTTTTTCCATCCAAGGCTGATTGAGAGTTTGTAGAAAAATGGCTTCAGATTTTCCACATATTACTCTTCAACATTCTTCCTAAATGTAACAATGTGAGACTCACTAGGAGAACGGCTGTTTATCTTTCCTTTCAAAATGCTGCCAACAATATTTTCTGAATGGAAGACACCATCTTGTAGCATAAAGGGCCGAAAGGGGTTCTGGTCTGGCCGATTGTTGGTGGAGACATTTTGACTATATCTTGGACCTGCCCGGCCTCGCCCAAAATGGCGCCGGTATAAATGGGACTCGTAACTCCTTGCCGGCAAATGTATATCTAGAAAATTTTATTTTAAATGGCCCTGTCTTATTTTAATTACAAAATGTACGTCCACCGATTCCGCAACTGTTAGACACCTTAGTTCTTGCAACCTAATGGCCCGCTCGTTACGTTCCTCTACAGTGTAAATGTCTCCTCATCATATACGATTTCAGTTTGCTCCGTGGCCGGCCCACGTGGTTATAGGCCCGTATTTGTATACTGACATTTTCACAATAAAGGTTTTTAAAACAAAAAACGGTAGTAGTATTTACATTGGTAAAGTTTTTACTTTTAGTCACTGTTTTCGAATCAGTAAAAGGCAAGTGAAATAAAGCAGTCCAATTACATGACGGATAAAAGGTATAATATGTAGGAACGTAGTAAAGATAAATGGTCAAGGGCAGTTGTGTTTTCCACTCCTGCAACATAAAGTGATCGATAAGAATCTGATAATCAGGCGTATCGGCGACTAAGACAGCAGGCCGAGTCTCTTTTACTCAACGGCTCCGTCATGGAACGAAGAAACGCCCTTTTTCTCGAAAAAGGAATATATTTTACTTGCAGGACAGTTGTAAATTTTCCGGGAAAGTACATTAGCCTGGAATATTATAACATATATGTTTAAAAAAAAAAAATGTTCGAAAACAATAAAAAGCGTAATTTTTAGGTCGTATGACCAAGCTTTTCATCATTAAAATAACAAAAGTAAAATGAACCAATGAAAAGATTTATTAACAAGTCACATGACCTGTTATGCTTACGTTACGCGCTGCGCGCCGCGCCCCGGATCACTTCCGGGTGCGCTAACGCGGCGTGTCATATAACGCATTACGCGACAACGTAGGTCAAGAATATAGTCAAAATGTCTCCACCAACCAGCGTTCGGAACACAACCCCTTTCAGCAGTCCAAAAAGTTCTGTTAAATGACAACAGAGGGGACAGGCAACAAGAACCATCAGTCAAAGAGGGGAGGGCAAGTTCTTCTCTTCCGGGTCATGTTGGGGCGCTACCGGAACTGATCGAATTGGTAGTCTACAGTGTTTCTGGATGTTTCAGAATAAAGCTGGCGTCAGCATGAGAGCACTACCATCTCGTAGCTCCGTCGTGGCCATTCCACGAGCAGACATGGCAGCCGCTCCCAATCAGAAGCCTGCGGGAGTCGGGGGCCCCCAAGACTTTTGTAGAATCTTGACGGCTGAGGGGACGCTTTCGAGAATGGGACCCAAGCCCTATCAGGGAAGCGTCCGAGTTTCAAGGTGTCCCAGGGCCATTTTAGTGGACCAGGCCCAAAACCGAAGAGCCGGCCGCCATTTTGAGAGTCCTGTGGCAGCCGCCTATCGCTGCACCGCAAGAGCGGGAGCAACTTAACTACACTACACTAAAACGGTAAAGGGGCGCCCCACTAAAGCGTGTCTTCAGGTCAAACGGATTGTGGGACAAAGTCCAGAATAGAAGAGTCATCAAAAGGCAAAAAGTTCCGCCGGACCCCGGGAGCCGGCCGCCTATGTCGGGGGCGATCTCAGGCTACACCAGTGCTATAAGACTTGGGGAGGGGGTCGGAGCCAAGCGTCTTCTCCGAGTCCGTGCCATCACACCGCCCCTCGGGGGCCTCCGTCAAGCGGTTTAGGGAGGTACCATATAACATTGTTTTCAAATGCTGTCAGGTCCACAAACGACCCTCACTTACTTTGAGAATAGTGAAGCTGCAGTAGGTGGAAATAAGCTTCAGACAGTCTTACAAGCACTGCTTTTGTAAACATTTTTTAATTTTTTTATTTTTGCACAGTTTTATATTTTTTTTTTGTTTTTGATGGAGGGGAAACAACAAAGCACAGGCATTGAAAAAGGCTCAAACTCAGAACTCTGAACTATGGCACCCAACATCCAGAATTTGCCATCCGGATCTTGGCGCCTTGTGCTGCTTCCGACCTATTCACACATCGGTCCACTACTGACATCATCTTATAAACCAACGTTATGTAAATAGTTATTTAATAAAATGTTTTACCCTGTTTCTTTGCTGGTGTGTTGTCTATATTTTTAATATTTGCATAGGGTTTGTCGTTATTTTGGGCGGGATGGGTGACGGAGCCGAGCTGTCTTGCAGCCCTCATGGTGTGGAGCTCAGTTCATCTCACTATTTTCGTATTTCTCATGGAGGGTTGTTTATAATATTTCTATTTTAGCGAGGTCAAAAAGAGATCCAATTAGTGGCCTACTGATTTTGCTCGATTACTTTTATTTTTTTACACGATTTTTCACGATCTGCAAAGACTAAACAGAGTATTGCGACTTTGTGCTTGTTTGTAAATAGAGAATGAACCAAAGAGAATCAATTGTAAAACAGTAAATGCTTGGATAATAATCAATCAAATGGAGAGACAAGCAGGCAGGACGGATTACAACGGGGGTAAAGGCCTGCGTTAACTACTCTTCACTATCTGCAAAGAGAGAGTACTACTAATAGAAAAGAGGGGAGGGGGGCAGCGTTCAAAGCACATCAGCGTGCATAAACACGAAAAAGTTTTTATCTATCACGTACTTGACATTTTAAAGCTTTTCATATTTGCTATTAAAAAACCATTGAAATTCACTGAAAAAACCATAGGTTATAGTCGATATATAGTTAGGAATTTGCATTTACAAAACCTTGAAAATTCAATGAAAAAACCATTGGTTTTAGGCCATATATAGTTAGGGATTTGCATTTACAAAACCTTATTTTACTCGCATAAAACCATTGAAATTCCATATATAGTTAGATGCGCTAACTATATATCGCGCACCCGCAATTCACTGCTGATGATGTCACATATTACATCATTCATGACATGGTCAGTGACATCACTGATGACATCACTGATGACAACTCAAATGACATCACTGACAACATCACAGATGACATCATTCATGTGTTAATACGATGAACCTCTACAGACTCTGATATAACCTTAGATACACTCAGTGAAAACAGACACTCACAGATTGTCACTCATCCATGGAGTTACTCATACACCTAGACAGTCATGCAAAGAATCAATCACACCTCCAATTCCTCAACTATACAGTTATACACACCTTACTTATTGAAACATATTCTAACACATATTTACTCTCTTATACAATCACTGATACAAGTTTTCAATGATCCATGCAGCTACTCACACATTCACTGGCTCTTAAACACAGTAATTTATATATGTCAACTCTCGCATGTACTGTGTTTTACATATGTACTTACTTTGACATGTAGCATTGAGATATCCAATCACTCACCAATACACTCATGCACACAGTCAACCACCCATACAGCTGTTTCCACATGCAGTTTTGAACCCATACATCTAGTGAATCAGCTGTTCACACATCTATGCACAGAGTCACA